>NC_056745.1:811101169-811134338 GCF_019279795.1 Protopterus annectens
GGGAAACTTTTTCTTGCTCTAGACCGATGTCGGAAAAAGTTAACAATTGTATTTCTTGTGGGAAGCAAATACCTTCTAAGGATTTGCACTCTTACTGTATTCCTTGCCTAGGCCCTGACCACGACGTTTCTAGTTGTCGGTTTTGTGCTAGATTTAATGAACACACTGTTAATCGGTACGATTTTGCTTTTCATTACTTTGGCAGAAGGTTTAACTACATAATGCTGTCGGAACAGCTGACCGGAGTTCATAAAAAAGTGCAAGGAAAAAGAAAAGGACAGGCATCCGAGGTCCAAAACAGACTATGAAGCCTCTTCTAGGCCAGTCGCCGGTTCTCACTGAGGTGCTTTCGCAGCCCCTGACACCCGCTACCTCAGAGCCACAGGCCGCCTCCGACTCCCACGTGGAGACAGCTAGGCCTCTGGATACTCAAGGTATTGGACCTTCGGAAACTAATCCCTCAGATGGGTCCGGATCCGCTGAGCAGGAATTGGCTTCTGAGGGTGTTTTCAGACCTACACAGCTTTATATCAAGCCAACATCAGCATCAAAGACTAAAACAGTTTTAAAGACAAAGAAACAAGTACAGCACTCTCCAGGTCAGACTTCCATGCCTAAGAAACAGATGCTCAAAATAGCCGAAGACCTAATTGCTTTGATCAGGGGTTTCCATCCCCCTCCTGATAAGAGGCTTAGGCAAGACACTGAATATGATTCCTCTGATGAGGTTTCCATTTCCTCTGACTCCTCTTCAGAACAGGGATACTCTATTCATCCCTATGAGGATTCTGATGCTGAAGAATCTATTCCTTCAGCTACTCCTCCTGAGGATTACTCATTTGAGGAAACCTTGCATACCATGAGGGAGCATTTCCACTGGGAGAGCAAAGATTATTCTGATTCTAAGAAAAGGCTCAGACTTTCTTTTACTACCTCAGCACAGACCTCTTGCTATTCCTCCTGTTCTAGACATTGTAGATGATGTATTTTCAGAGTCCGGCCTGTCTCCCTACTCTTTACCTCCTGCACCTGTTAAGCCAGACAGATACTACAGGGTTCCAGTTTCTCATAAATTTCTATATAAAAACCCTGCAGCTGACCCAGAAACTATTTCACAGGGTCCCAAAGGGGTCAAGGCTGCTACTGCAAAAAACCCTGTCCCCTCAGATAGAGATTCGAGGGCACTGGACAGATGGGGGAAAAAGTTTACACTTCTGCTACCTTGGCTGTAAGGGCTTTAAATTGTCAATTTCATATTCTCAAATATCAGCAATATTTAATGTCTCTGTTAAAACAGAAAATGTTGACAAATTCTGAATGTGCTGAGAACAAGGAATAGCAGGATTTATTGCATGCAGCTGAACAAGTGGGAAAACCTACTTTGCAATGTGGTTATGATTCACTGGAGGCCTCTCGCAAGGCTGCTGTTGCAGGCTCTGTCATTAGAAGGCATGCTTGGTTAAAGGAACAGACTCTGCCTGATACTTTGTTTGGTGTTAAGGCAGAAGAGGTGTTAAAGAAAATGGAGGATAAAGCTAAATCTATACAGACAGTGAAGGATAAAGCTAAATCTATGCAGACAGCGAAGGATTTCTTACAGGTGCAGCCACCCAGATTTAGCCGGAACTGGCCTTCTAAAAAGTGGTCCTTTCCCGTGTCAGACAGGCCACAAAGAGGCAGATACAGACGACCTAGAGGCAGACAACAGCCCCAGGGCTTATACAGGCCCAAACAGTGGGGTACGTCTACCTTCAAAAGCGGAGAAGACAAAACACAGCCATATAGGAAACAGTCCCAATGACTTCCCTCTGCCAATGCCAAGCATTTATCTTTTGGCAGCACCCTTGGGGGGAAAGCTAACACTTTTTTCGCAAAATTGGCACATGATTACCTAGGACAAATGGGTCTTAAATATAGTCTCTCTGGGCTACAGGTTCCACTTTCACACCCTTCCAAAATCAAAAGATATGCCAGACCTGCCACACAATCAATGGGCAGAGGCACAAAACAAAGTTTCATCTCTCATGGACATGAGGGCTATTCAGCCAGTGCCACGACAAGAGCAGGGACAAGGATTTTACTAAAGACTTTTCTTCGTACCAAGAAAGGACAAAGCATGGAGACTGATTCTGGACCTGTCTATTGTAAATACTTTTCTGAACGTTCCGAAATTCAAAATGTTGAGACTGCAGCAGATGTCCTTCAAGGATGCATCTGCAGTCCTTACAAATGGCTTGTCCTGTCGTCAGGCAGCCCTTTGGTCGGCCGGATTCCAAAGGCTGGGTCTGGCCTCGGCTGGTGTCGCACTTCACCCGGCGTCATCTCTGCTGGTCTTCGGGTATAAAGGCATCAGCCGACGCCATTTTCCCCAGTCTTTCTTGCCGCGTGGCACAAGCACAAGCTGTTCGCAAGTACCGGTCGGTCAGATCCAGAGATTACTACTACCGAATACTACTTCGAAGACTTCTAAAAGCTAAGTACCCCGTTGGGGACTCTTTCTTGCCTCAGCCAATGTCAGAAAAAGTGAATAACTGTTTAACTTGTGGGAAATAAATACCTCATAAAGATTTCCACTCTTACTGCTTACCTTGTTTAGGCCCAGACCACTATCGTAGCAGCTTGTTTAGCCTGTGCTTCCTTCAACCGACGAACGCTTAGGCGTCGGTCGGAGTTTGCAGAACAGTTTTTCGGCTCAGATTTTGCGTACATTATGCCGTCGGATCCTCCGACTACCCAAATTGTTAAGAAACGCAAAGAAAAGGACCGACACTCGCGGTCCGCGGTTCTGCCGAAACCACGGTTAAGCAAACCATGAGTGTCTCGGTTTCGACCGAAACCGAGCAAACGGTTCAATCTTCAGCCGAATCCATGACTACTACCGAGGCTCCTTCTACCCTAGTTGAATCTGCCTCTGAAGTTTTGCCTACTAATGTGGTTTCCCTAGAATTATCGGACACCATCCCTTTGGATGTCTCTACCCCAGCACGTGGTGCTGCTAGGCCTCCTGCAGCCATGTCTATAAAGGCCTTTGCCAGGGCTAAAGCAGCCAAAACTGCTAAGTCAGTGCCTGTTAAGCCCCCCTCTCACAGGCCTAGCTCCAGTTCTCAAATGCTTACTCTGGCAGAGAGGATCTCATCTCTTTAATAAGGGGATCCCAATCTCACCCAGACAGGGCCTCTCAACCTCCAGAAAAGAGACCTAGAGCAGAGCCCCCTGAGCCAGTGTCCTCAGATGACTCTTCTGATGACGACAATACAGACCATCCAGAGGCTCCTTTTTCTACTTATGAAGATTCTGATGCTGAAGAATCTATTCCTTCTGCCTCTCCACCAGAGGAATTTTCCTTTGGGGAAACCTTACATGCCATGAGAGAGCAATTCCAATGGCAGGGACAAGATTTCTCAGATTCAAGAAAAAGGCTTAGGACCTTTTTACACTTACCGCAACATAGGCCCTTAGCTATACCTCCAGATGTCCTTCATGGATGCATCTGCAGTCATAACAAGTGGGTTGTCCTGTCGTCAGGCAGCCCTGCAGTCGGACGGATTCCAAAGTCCGGGTCCGGCTTCGGCTGATGTCGCACTCCACCCGACGTCATCTCTGTTGGTCTTCGGGTATAAAAGCATCAGCCGACGCCATTTTCCTCAGTCTTTCTTGCCGTGGCGCCAAGCAGAAGCTGTTCGCAAGTGCCGGTCGGTCGGATCCAGAGATTACTTCTACCGAATACTACTTGAAGACTTCTAAAGCTAAGTACCCCGCTGGGGACTCTTTCTTGCCTCAGCCGATGTCAGAAAAAGTTAACAATTGTTTAACCTGTGGGAAACAAATACCTCATAAAGATTTCCACTCTTACTGTCTGCCTTGTTTAGGCCCAGCCCACGACGTAGCAGCCTGTTCGCCTGTACCTCTTTCAACCGACGCTTAGGTGTCGGTCGGAGTTTGCAGAACAGTTTTTCGGTTCTGATTTTGCGTACATTATGCCGTCGGATCCTCCGACTACCCCCAAAAAACGCAAAGATAAAGACCGACACTCGCGGTCCGCGGTTTCGGCCGAAACCACGGTAAAGCAAACCGCGAGTGTCTCGGTTTCGGCTGAAACCGAGAAAACTGATCAAAGTACAGCTGAACCTATTCTTACAACTGAGGCCCCTGCTACAACTCTTGAATCGACCTCAGAAATTTTACCCACTACGGTGGTTGACTTATCAGACACCATTCCCTTGGATGTCTCTACCCCAGCACGTGGTGCTGCTAGGCCTCCAGCTGCCATGTCCATTAAGGCCTTCGCCAGGGCTAAAGCAGCCAAGACTACTAAACCAGTGCCTGTTAAACCCCCCACATCCAGGCCCTCTTCTAGTTCTCAAATGCTTTCTTTGGCAGAAGATTTAATTTCTTTAATTAGAGGATCTCAATCTCACCCAGACAGGGCCTCTCAGCCCCCAGAGAAGAGACCTAGGGCAGAGCCCCCTGAGCCAGTGTCTCCTGATGATTCTGCTGATGAATCAGACATAACTGACCAGCCTGGGCCTTCTCCAATTTTGAAGATTCTGATGCTGAAGAATCCATTCCAGCTGCTTCCCCACCAGAAGAATTCTCCTTTGGGGAAACCTTGCATGCCATGCGAGAACAGTTCCAATGGCAGCAACAGGATTTTTCAGACTCCAGAAAAAGACTTAGGACCTTTCTGCACCTACCACAGCACAGGCCCTTAGCTATACCTCCTGTTCTCTCTGTGGTGGATGATGCTTTCAATGATGTTTGCTCCGCTCCAGATTCTTTACCCCAGCCCCTGCCAAACCAGACAGATTTTACAGGGTGCCAGATACTCATCACCACCTTTACAAGGCCCCACTTGCAGACCCAGAAACTATATCCCAGGGTCCCAAGGCAGTAGCCGCGACCACAGCTAAAAACCCTATTCCTTCTGAAAGGGAAGCAAGGTCATTAGACAGATGGGGTAAAAGGTCTACACTTCAGCTACTCTCTCAGCTAGAGCTTTAAACTGTCAGTTTCACATGATACAATACCAAGAGTTTATGCTTGATCAGTTAACTAAAAAACTAACCACTGATGAATCTCTTGATAAGAAATATGTATTACAGATGGTAAATAACATACAACAGGTTAGCAACCATTCCTTAAAATGTGGCTATGATGCACTGGAGGCTTCATTTAGATCAGCCATGACAGGCACAGTGATAAGAAGGCATGCATGGCTAAAAGAACAAGCTTTACCGGATCATGTTAAAGCTAAGTTGCTAGATGCTCCTATGGACAAGACAAGTTTGTTTGGTACACCTGCCCAGCAGGTTATGAAGAAAATGGAAGAAAAGGCAAAATCTGTTCAAACTGTTAAAGATTTCTTGCAGGTTCAACCCCAAGGTTTAGCAGGAACTGGCCTGCCAAAATTGGTCCTTTCCTGACTCCACAAAATTTCAAAGGGGCAGGAATAGACGCTCCAGAGGCAGAAACCAATCCAGAGGAGGTGCCTACAGAGGACGACAGTGGCAAGGTAACAACAGAGGCACAGACACAGCCACTGCCACTACATCAGCACAACCACAGTGACTTAATCCTAAATCCGCCTACCAGGGAACAAATAGCAGCTCCTCTAGGCGGAAAGTTAACCTTATTTTCAAAGAACTGGCACTACATAACAAAAGACAAGTGGATTTTACAAACCATAGATCAAGGTTACCGGTTTCACTTCCACACTTTACCAGTCAAAAGAGGAATGCCAAATCTACCTCCAAATCAAAAACAGAGGCTCTCGCCAGATAATGGAGTTAGCAAACATGAGAGCTGTGGAAAGAGTGCCAACAGCAGAACAAGGAAAGGGTTCTACTCCAGACTATTCCTAGTTCCAAGAAAGGAAAAAGTTGGAGACCAATTCTCGACCTGTCCACCTTAAATACATACATCATTGTCCCAAAATTCAAAATGCTGACCCTACAGCAACTTCTTCCCATGCTGGGCAAGGAGTCTTGGCTGGTAACTCTAGATCTCAAGGAGGCATACCTGCACGTCCCCATTCGACCAATCTGCAGAAGATACCTCAGATTTCTTGCAGGATCAGAGCACTATCAATTCTCAGCATTGCCCTTTGGCTTATCTACTGCCCAGAGTATTCACAAAATGCCTGGCATCAGTAATCGCCCATTGCAGACTACAGGAATTCAAATTTACCCATACCTGGACGACTGCCTGCTACAAGGGGACAACAAAAGCAAGCTGACAACAGATTTACAAAGGGTCATTTACTTGCTACAAGGACTGGGATACACAGTCAATTTACAAAAGTCAAGGCTGATACCATCCCAAACAAGGACGTTCTTGGGCGGAATTGGACACAGTACAACAAATGGCATTCCTGACTACAGAAAACAAAAATAACTTCCTCTTTACTTCTTGGCACTAACAAAACTGAACAAGTTAACAGCAAGAAAAGTTCTGCAGGCCTTGGGCTTCATGGCATCATGCATAATCTTGGTCCCATTTGCCAGACTACATATGAGGAAACTACAGTGGTACCTAAAGAATTTATGGTCCCAACACAGACACAGTCTAGAAACAGAAATCCCACTAATTCCATGCTTAAAACAGGAGTTCCTATGGTGGGCTCAGGCATGCCAGTCAAACCCAGGCCTACCCTTTCGCAGATGTCAAGCAAGCCAGACCATCACAACAGGCGCTTCAGACCTAGGATGGGGGCCCACATGCTGGACAAATGCGTGCAAGGATTGTGGACACAGGATCAACTTCGCCTGCACATCAATCTAAAAGAAATGCTGGCAGTAAAACTGGCAATCCAAAAGTTCAAACCATTTCTCAAAGAGGGCCAGTTGATGATAAGGACAGACAACACCACAGTCATGTGGTACATCAACAAACAGGGAGGCACTCATTCATACCCCCTATGCAGAATGACCTTGGAGCTGTGGACCCTGGCACTCAGCTACAACATACAGTTACAGGCAATATTTGTACCGGGAAAGACAATACTCTAGCAGACATATTAAGCAGAACCACTTCGATGCCCACGAATGGAAGCTGCACCGGACATCTTCAAGACCATCTCAAAGAAATGGGGAATGCCACAGATAGACCTATTCGCATCACCTCTCAATCACCAGCTCAAAAAATTCTGCACAAGGACATTCCACCCACTAGCATGGAAAGTGGACTCACTCTCCTTCAACTGGAAAGGCCTAACAGCATATGCATTCCCACCTCTTCCTTTGATACACAAGGTACTACTAAAAATCAGGGAAGAACGTCCAAGGATAATCCTGATAGCTCCAAACTGGCCAAGACAGCACTGGTACCCACTACTGAAGAGCATGTCTCGGAACAAAATGTGGCCAATACCTCTGATGCCTTTGATGTTAACTCAGAACAACTACAGCATCATACATCCAAACCTAAAACGCTGCAACTGACTGCATGGAACATCACATAGCAGCAGCTAATCCAGAACTTTCCCAAAGAGTTAGACATTATTCTTGAAGCACGCAGACCTTCAACAAGAAGGAACTATGCTGGAAAATGGAAGAGGTTTGTCATTTGGAGTACGGAAAGAGGAAAAGATGTGTCAAACATAGATATGCCTAACATTCTGGAGTATCTGGCCGAACTTCTTCATTCAGGCCTGTCCTACTCCTCCATCAAGATACATGCATCAGCTATTTCAGCAGAATACAGCTTTGATCCACCTGTTTTTTCGCACCCTTTGCTCAGGCAGTTCCTCAGAGGAATCAAGAATGTAAAACCTCCAAGGAAACCACCATTACCAGCTTGGGATTTAAACTTTGTGCTAGAAAAGTTGACACTATCACCCTTTGAACCAGCAGCAACAGCAGACCTACAACACCTGTCATGGAAAACTGCTTTCCTACTGGCAATAACTTCAGCAAGGAGGGTTTCAGAACTACAGGCCTTAATGGTAGTGCAACCCTTCCTAATCTTCCACCAAGATAGAGTGTCCATGAGGACTAATCCTACATTTATGCCCAAGGTGGTATCCAGAGTGTCTTTAAACCAGGCAATCCACCTACCTACCTTCTTTCCCAACCCACAAAACAGAGGGGAAAGAATACTGCACACCTTGGATGTACATAGACAGCTACGCTACTACTTGGACAGAACAAAAAATAGCAGAAAGACTGACCAACTTTTTGTAGCCTATGCAACAGGAAGGGAAGGAAAAGCTATTTCCAAACAGACAATCTCCAAATGGATAGGAAACTGCATACGATACTGTTACTCCTTCCATGGAAAACCAATTCCACAGAACATAAGACCTCATTCTACAAGGGCAACAGCCACTACCACAGCCTTCTTACGAGTGGCAACCAAAGACATTATTGAGGCGGCTACTTGGACCTCCGTGCATACATTTGCCAAGCATTATAATTTGCCTCTATATTCCAGATCCCGAGCAGGGTTTGCCACTGCTGTACTGCAAGGGATCCTAAACACACCATAATCTACTTCTATCCTCCTCTCCTAGTTGGCTATGGTATTCTACCCACTTGTTATGACTGCAGATGCATCCATGAAGGACATAGTACAGTTTTGTACCTACCATAAATGTAGATGTCCGAACTGGATAGCATCTGCAGTCAGGATTACCTCCCTCCTTCCCTCTGTGGTACTCCTAGGGTGTTTACCCTCCTAATAGCTAGCTGTTGGGGAGTCTTTATGGTGTATTTGTTTGTATATATGTACATATATTGTTGTGTTTACCTCTATCTATTTGGAAACATTGGCATCTATCCAAATTTTTAGCCTGCAAGAGGGCTACTGGCATCTGGGGCAAGAAACACTGAGGAAAATGGCGTCGGCTGATGCTTTTATACCCGAAGACCAACAGAGATGACGTCGGGTGGAGTGCGACATCAGCCGAAGCCGGACCCGGACTTTGGAATCCGGCCGACTGCAGGGCTGCCTGACGACAGGACAACCCACTTGTTATGACTGCAGATGCTATCCAGTTCGGACATCTACATTTATGGTAGGTACAAAACTGTACTTTCTTCCTGTTGTGGATGATGCATTTAATGATGTTTGCACTGCTCCTGATACCTTACCTCCAGCCCCTGCTAAGCCCGATAGGTATAACAGGGTACCGGACACTCATCACCACTTATACAAGGCTCCTTTTGCAGATCCTGAGACTATCTCCCAGGGGCCTAAGGCAGTAGCTTCGACCTCAGCAAAAAACCCTCTCCCTTCTGATAGGGAATCCAGGTCCTTAGAGAGATGGGGTAAAAAAGTATACACCTCTGCTACTCTCTCAGCTAGAGCTCTGAACTGTCAGTTTCATATGATCCAATACCAAGAGTTTATGCTTGATCAGTTAACTAAGAAACTGTCCTCTGATGATTCCTTAGATAAGAAATATGTTTTAGAAATGGTGAATAACATTCAGCAGGTTAGTAACCATTCTTTAAAATGTGGCTATGATGCACTGGAGGCTTCATTTAGATCAGCCATGACTGGCACAGTTATAAGAAGGCATGCATGGTTGAAAGAACAGGTCTTGCCGGATCATGTTAAAGCAAAGCTATTAGATGCTCCTATGGATAAGGTCAGTCTATTTGGTTCTCCAGCCCAACAAGTAATGAAGAAAATGGAAGAAAAGGCAAAATCTGTACAAACAGTTAAAGATTTCTTACAGGTTCAGCCCCCAAGGTTCAGCAGGAACTGGCCTTCCAAAAATTGGTCCTTTCCAGACTCCTCTAAAAATCAGAGAGACAGGAATAGACGTACCAGAGGCAGAAACCAATCCAGAGGAGGTGCCTACAGGGGACGCCAGTGGCAAGGCAAGAGACTGATTCTGGACCTGTCTATTCTAAATACTTTTCTGAACGTTCCGAAATTCAAAATGTTGAGACTGCAGCAGTTTCTACCCATGCTGGGCAAAAAGGCTTGGCTTGTAACTTTGGACTTCAAAGAGGCATACCTGCATGTCCTAATCAGACATACCTGCATGTCCTAATCAGACAATCTTGCAGAAGATATGTCAGATTCATAGCTGGCTCAATGCACTACCTATTCTCTGAACTGCCCTTTGGCTTATCTACTGCGCCCAGGGTCTTCACAAAATGCCTGGCACCAGTAATTGCATTTTGCAGACAAAGAGGAATTCAAATATATCCCTACTTGGACGACTGCCTTGTTCAAGCAGAGGCCAAATACATTCTACTAAAGCATCTGGCGTTTGTAAAAAGATTACTAATTTGCCTAGGGTACACAGTAAACGAAAAGAAATCACAACTAGTACCCTCTCGAGATAATATTTCTGGGTGCAAGCTTAAATACAACTGCCAGATCGCTTATTTCACACGACACAAAAAAGGCAACTGACTTCTTACTTCGAAAGCATGGCAACAAAGACCCAGTTATCTGCAAGAAAAATTCTGAAGGCTCTGGGCTACATGGCCTCCTGCGTTCTGCTAATTCCATATGCAAGACTGCATATGAGGAAATTACAGTGGTACCTAAAAAGTGTTTGGACTCAACATTGCCACAGCCCGGAATCATTTTCACTCATTCCCTGCCTGCAACAGGAGTTTCGATGGTGGGCACAGGCCTGTCACCACAAGGGACAGCCATTCACTTTGCCCAAAGCCAGGCAAACACTAACAGATGCATCAGATTATGCCTTGGGGGCCCACATGGCAGGAAGATGTATTCAGGGCACATGGCCCCCAAGCCAAAGGCATCTACACATCAATCAAAAAGAGATACTAGCTGTACAAAATGCCATGACAGCCTTCAAGGACCTACTTCATCCAGGGCAGCTGCTGATAAAGACAGACAACACCACAGTCGTGGTACATAAACAAGCAGGGGTGCACACATTCCTACCCACTCTGCAGACAAGCCATTATTTTGTGGAACACAGCATTGACTTGCCAAGTACAACTGCAAGCACAATTCCTGCCAGGAAAAATAAATGCTCTGGCAGACGAACTAAGCAGAAACCTCATGGATCCTCACGAGTGGAAACTAGTTCCACAAATCTTCAGCATGATAACAATAAAATGGGGACGCCCAGACATAGATCTTTTTGCCTCCCCTCACCACTGCCAACTTCAGAGATTCTGCACAAGGACTTATCACAAGCAAGCATGGAAAGTGGATGCTCTGTCATTCAGCTGGAACAACCTTACAGTATATGCCTTTCATCCACTGCCTCTCCTCCCCAAGGTACTCCTTAAAGGTCAGACAAGAGAAGCCACAAATGATTCTGATTGCTCCGGATTGGCCACGCCAAAACTGGTACCCATTCCTAAGGAGCTTGTCCCAAGGCCCAGCCTGGACATTGCATCAAATTCCTCATTTACTGACCCAACAAAATCAGATCCTGCACAGCCAACTCGGAACTCTATATCTAGCTGCATGGCGGATACTGTAACCATTCAGAATACACCTCTCTCTAAAGCGGTTATGGATGTCATTTTGGAGGCCAGGAGGCCCAGCACCAGAAAATCTTATGCAGAAAAATGGAAGATATTCTGTTCTTGGAACCAGGTACAAGGAATTGACACGCTTGTTCCAAATATTCCTCAGATTTTACAATATCTAACTGAGATGCTGGACAAAGGCCTATCCTTCTCATCAATTAAGATCCATGCCTCTGCCATTTCACCTCATTACAATACAGACCCGCCTATTTTTTCATATCCATTGCTTAGGTAGTTCCTCAGGGGGGCCAAAAACATAAGACCCCCAAGGAGAGCACCAATACCTGCATGGGACCTCAATTTTGTCTTGGAAAAACTCACACTGCCTCCTTTTGAGCCAGCCAATACAGCTGAGATAAAATTCTTATGGAAAACAGCTCTGCTCCTAGCAGCAACTTCAGCAAGAAGAGTTACAGGCATTAATGGCTGTGGAACCTATTATCTTCCATCCGCACATGGTTTCTCTAAGGACAAACCCAACATTTATGCCTAAGGTAGTGTCCAGTATGGCTTTTAACCAAACCATTAATTTGCCTACTTTTTACGCAAACCCGCAGAATAAAGGGGAGAGACTTCTGCATACTTTGGGCATACACAGACAGCTACGCTTCTAGTTGGACAAAACTAAAGCTTTCAGAAAGACTGAACAACTTTTAGTGGCATATGCTGCAGTATCACAAGGAAAGGCTATCTCAAAGCAAACTATTTCAAAATGGATAGGACACTGTATTCATTTCTGCTATTCACAACATGGTAAATCAGTGCCTAAGGGCATTAGACCACATTCTACCAGGGCAGCAGCCACCTCAGCAGCCTTCCTCAGAGGAGTACCAACCAAGGATATTTTGGAGACAGCATCTTGGACTTCAGTGCACACTTTCACTAAGCACTACCATTTGCCTCTCTACTCTAAATCCAAAGCAGGCTTTGCCACTGCAGTCTTGAAGGGCCTTATAGCCACTCCTAACTCTGTTTAGACCCAGCCGCCCAACCTCAGCTTTGAGATTCAACCCAAGTGTAATGACTGCAACAGTGAAACATGAACATAGTACAGATGTCCTTCAAGGATGCATCTGCAGTCCTAACATATGGGTTGTCCTGCCTCAGGCAGCCCTTCGGTCGGATTCCAAAGTCTGGGTCTGGCCTCGGCTGATGTCGCACTTCACCCGACATCATAGCTGCTGTCAATTGGGTATAAAGGCATCAGCCGACGCCATTTTCCTCAGTCTTTCTTGCCGCGTGGCGCCCGAAGCAGAAGCTGTTCGCAAGTGCCGGTCGGTCAGAACCAGAGATTACTACTACTGAAGACTTCTAAAAAGCTAAGTACCCCGTTGGGGACTCTTTCTTGCCTCAGCCGATGTCAGAAAAAGTGAATAACTGTTTAACTTGTGGGAAACAAATACCTCATAAGGATTTCCACTCTTACTGCCTTCCTTGCTTAGGCCCAGACCACGACGTAGCAGCTCGTCTAGCCTGTGCTTCCTTCAACCGACGGACACTTAGACGTCGGTCGGAGTTTGCAGAGGAGTTTTTCGGCCCCGCTTTTGCTTACAACATGCCGTCGGAAACTCCGACTTCACAATTAGCTAAAAAGCGTAAGGAAAAGGACCGACATTCGCGGTCCGCGGTTTCGGCCGAAACCACGGTTAAGCCAACCGCGAGTGTCTCTGTTTCGGCTGAAACCGAGTCCTCGGTTCTTCCTTCGGCCGAAAGCTTGCCTCCGATAGCCGAGGCCTCACACAGCATGGCTGAATCCGCTACTGAACTTACCCCTGCTGTAGCAGGCTCCCAGGATTTATCAGATACTATTCCTTTAGACATATCTACTCCTGCACGTGGAGCTGCTAGGCCCCCTGCATCTATGTCTATCAAGGCTTTCTCTAGGGCTAAAGCAGCTAAATCTTCTAAGGCCTTGCCTGCTAAAACCCCCTCACACAGGCCTACCTCCAGTTCCCAAATGCTCAGCTTGGCTGAGGATCTCATTTCTTTGATCAGGGATCCCAACCTCACCCAGACAGGGCCTCTCAACCCTCCAGAGAAGAGGCCTAGAGCAGAGCCCCCGGATCCTGTTTCTACAGACTACTCCTCGGATGATTCAGAAAACTCAGGTCCTCCAGAAGGCCCATATTCTCCTTATGAGGATTCTGATGCAGAAGACTCCATTCCTTCTGCCTCTCCTCCCGAGGAATTTTCTTTTGGGGAAACCTTACATGCTATGAGAGAGCATTTTCAATGGCAGGGCCAGGATTTTTCAGATTCAAGGAAAAGGCTAAGGACCTTTTTACATTTACCACAGCATAGGCCTTTAGCCATTCCTCCAGTACTTACAGTTGTTGATGCTTACAATGATGCCTGTACTGCCCCTGACACTCTTCCCCCGGCCCCTGCCAATCCCAACAGATATTACAGGGTCCCGGACACACACTTTCACTTGTATAAGGCTCCTATTGCAGATCCTGAAACCATTTCACAGGGCCCCAAAGCTGTAGCAGCTGCCTCTGCCAAAAACCCCCTCCCCTCTGGAAGAGAATCTAGAGCATTAGAGAGATGGGGTAAAAAAGTTTATACTTCTGCTACTCTTTCGGCTAGGGCCTTCTGTCAATTCCACATGATTCAGTATCAGGAATTTTTGTTAGACCAGCTAAATAAAAAACTGTCCTCTCCTGAACCTATAGACCGTAAGTCCCTTCAGGATTTGGTACATAACACTCAGCAGGTCAGTAATCATTCCTTAAAATGCGGCTATGATGCACTGGAGGCTTCCTTTAGATCAGCTATGACTGGAACAGTGATTAGAAGGCATGCCTGGTTAAAAGAACAATCCTTACCAGACCATGTAAAGTCAAAGCTTCTAGATGCTCCCATGGAGAAACAAAGTTTGTTTGGCTCCCCTGCACAGCAAGTGCTAAAGAAGGTGGAAGAAAAAGCAAAATCTGTCCAAACAGTCAAGGATTTCTTACAGGTCCAGCCTCCGAGGTTTAGTAGAAATTGGCCTTCGAAGAATTGGTCCTTTCCAGACACCTCCAGAGCACAGAGAGGCAGCAATAGGCACCCAAGAGGCAGAGGTCAATCCAGAGGTCCCTACAGGGGACGTCAGTGGCAGCCTAACAACCAGAGAAGTACTGCCACAGATTCATCTATGACCACCCCCACAGGACAGACACAATGACTTGACTCTGATACCGCCTACCAGGGAACAACTGCAAGCACCCTTAGGCGGAAAGCTTGCCTTATTTTCCATAAACTGGCATTACATTACAGGAGACAAATGGATTTTACAGACAATAGACAAAGGCTACAGGTTTCACTTCCACACTCTACCAAAAAAGAGAGGAATGCCAAACCTACCACCAAACCAAAAAACAAACGCTCTAGCACAAATCAACCACCTACTAAGGATGAGAGCTATAGAAAAGGTACCGCATATGGAACAAGGACAAGGATTTTACTCCAGACTTTTCCTGCTACCAAGGAAAGAAAACCAATGGAGACCTATTCTCGACCTGTCCGCTCTGAACACATATCTCATTGTTCCAAAATTCAAAATGCTGACCCTGCAGCAACTTCTTCCCATGCTGAGCAAGGAGTCTTGGCTGGTGACTCTAGATCTCAAGGAGGCATACCTGCACGTCCCTATACGACCAGATTGCAGAAGATATCTCAGATTTCTTGCAGGATCAGAGCATTATCAATTCTCAGCATTGCCCTTTGGCTTATCTACTGCGCCCAGAGTATTCACAAAATGCCTGGCATCAGTAATTGCTCATTGCAGGCTTCAGGGAATTCAAATTTATCTATACCTGGCCGACTGCCTGATACAAGCGGACAACAAGACCAAATTAACAAAAGATTTGGAAAAGGTTATACAACTACTGCAAGCCCTGGGATACACAGTCAACATGAAAAAGTCAAGGCTGGTACCATCCCAAAGGATAACATTCTTGGGTGCAGAACTGGACACATCAAATCAAATGGCATTTCTCACAGCAGAAAAGCAAAAGCAACTACCACTCTATTTCATGGCATTAACAACGCAGAACCAGCTTACAGCAAGGAAAGTCCTGCAAGCCCTGGGATACATGGCATCCTGCATAATATTGATTCCAAATGCCAGGCTACATATGAGGAAGTTGCAATGGTACCTAAGGAATGTATGGTCTCAACACAAGCACAGTCTAGAAGCCCAGATTCCAATAATTCCATGCCTGAAACAAGAATTCATGTGGTGGGCTCAGGCCTGTCAGTTGAACAGAGGTCTGCCCTTCCACAAACCTCACCCAAGCCAGACTATCACCACGGACGCCTCAGACCTAGGCTGAGGGGCACACATGGTGGACAAGTGTATACAAGGCCTATGGACACAAGACCAGCTGAACCTACATATAAATCAAAAAGAGATGCTGGCAGTGAAACAGGCACTTCAGACATTCAGGCCTTTTCTTCAACAAGGTCATTTGCTGATAAGGACGGACAACACCACAGTCATGTGGTATATCAACAAACAGGGAGGCACATACTCATATCCTCTATGCCGGATGGCAATGGACCTGTGGAATGTGGCCCTGAACCACAACATTCAACTCCAGGCCAAATTTGTGCCAGGAAAAGAAAATTCACTAGCAGACACCTTAAGCAGAACTACCACGGATGCCCACGAATGGATGCTGCATCCAGACATCTTCAAAACCATTACAAAGAAATGGGGACTACCAGAAATAGACCTGTTCGCATCCCCACACAACCACCAATTGAGGAAATTCTGCACAAGGACATACCATCCACTGGCTTGGAAGGTGGACTCCCTATCCTTCAGTTGGGAAAACCTGACAGCATATGCATTCCCACCTCTTCCTTTGATGCACAGAGTGCTACTGAAGATCAAAGAAGATCACCCAAGGATCATCCTGATAGCTCCAGACTGGCCGAGGCAGCATTGGTACCGCTACTGAGGAGTATGTCTCGGACACACGCATGGCCTCTACCTCTAGTTCCTTTACTACTAACACAGAACAACTACAAGATCCTTCATCCAAACTTGAAAACACTGCAGCTAGCTGCTTGGAATATTACATAAAGCAAAATAACCCAGACTTATCTCAGAGGGTTAAAGACATTATCCTGGAGGCTCGCAGACCCTCCACAAGGAAGACTTATTCAGCCAAATGGAAAAGATACCTCATTTGGAGTGCAGCAAAAGGAGAAAATGTATCATTAGCAAACATAGCTAACATCCTGGAATACTTAGCAGAACTTTTCCACAATGGCCTGTCTTACTCCTCCATTAAGATTCATGCATCAGCAATTTCAGCAGAATACAACACGGACCCTCTCATCCTCTACTCAGGCAGCTTCTGAGAGGAATTAAAAATGTAAAGCCTCCAAGGAAGCCACCTTTGCCTACATGGGACCTTAACTTTGTGCTGGAAAAGTTAACACTTCCCCCTTTCGAACCAGCAGCAACAGCAGAATTACAGTTCTTATCTTGGAAAACTGCTTTCCTGCTTGCAATCACTTCAGCAAGAAGGGTTTCTGAATTACAGGCATTAATGGCAGTACAGCCCTTCCTTAACTTCCATCAGGATAGAGTGTCCTTGAGAACTAATCCTACTTTTATGCCAAAAGTGGTCTCCAGGGTATCATTGAACCAAGCAATCCACCTGCCAACATTCTTCCCCAACCCACAGAACAGGGGGGAAAGACTACTACATACATTGGATGTACGCAGGCAATTGCGCTATTATCTGGACAGAACCAAGACCAACAGAAAGACTGACCAGCTTCTGGTAGCATATGCATCAGGAATGGAAGGAAAAGCAATTTCAAAACAGACAATCTCAAAATGGATAGGAAATTGCATTAGATTTTGTTACTCTTTTCATGGAAAGACAACTCCCGAAAACATCAGACCTCACTCCACAAGGGCTACAGCCACTACTACAGCTTTCCTACGAGGAGTGGCTACCAAAGACATTTTAGAAGCTGCTACTTGGAGCTCCGTGCATACATTTGCCAAGCATTATAATCTACCTTTATACTCCAGATCCCGAGCAGGTTTTGCAACTGCTGTTTTGCAAGGGATCTTAACTACACCATAATCCTCTTAGTGCCTCCACCCCCAGTTTGGCTATGGTATTCTACCCATATGTTAGGACTGGTGATGCATCCTTGAAGGACATAGTACAGTTTTGTACCTACCATAAATGTAGATGTCCGAGAGGTATGCATCTGCAGTCAGGATTACCCACCCTCCTTCCCCTCTGTGGTACTCCTAGGGTATTTGCCCATCTTGTAGCTAGCTGGGGGAATCTATTATGGTGTATTTGTTTGTATATATGTATATACATGCTTATATTGTTTGCTCTCTACTGTTTGGAACCATTTGCATTTATCCAAATTTAGCCTTCCTAGAGGGCACCTGGCATCTGGGGCAAGAAACACTGAGGAAAATGGCGTCGGCTGATGCCTTTATACCCAATTCGCAGCAGCTATGACGTCGGGTGAAGTGCGACATCAGCCGAGGCCAGACCCAGACTTTGGAATCCGGCCGACCGAAGGGCTGCCTGAGGCAGGACAAACCCATATGTTAGGACTGCAGATGCATACCTCTCGGACATCTACATTTATGGTAGGTACAAAACTGTACTTTTTGTACCTACCATAAATGTAGATGTCCGATAGGTATGCAACTGCAGTCAGATTTTTCCTCCCACCTACCCCTCTGTGGTATACTTTTGGCTTTCTACCCCTCATTTTAGCTACCTGGGGTAATCTTTTATGGTGTATTTGTTTTTATGTTGT
Organism: Protopterus annectens; assembly: GCF_019279795.1. Taxonomy (NCBI): domain Eukaryota; kingdom Metazoa; phylum Chordata; order Ceratodontiformes; family Protopteridae; genus Protopterus; species Protopterus annectens. The sequence goes on from NC_056745.1 coordinate 811,119,439, forward strand.
TGTACTTGTCTGGAAGTTTTTCTCTATTTTCAAAATTTAGCCTTCCTTAGAGGGCACCTGGCATCTGGGGCAAGAAACACTGAAGAAGATGGCATCGGCTGACGCTTTTATACCCCAGGCGCTCTGACGTTGGGGAAAGGGCGACATCAGCCGACGCCGGACCCAGACTTTGGAATCCGGCCGACCAAAGGGCTGCCTGAGGCAGGACAACCCATATGTCAGGACTGCAGTTGCATACCTATCGGGCATCTACATTTATGGTAGGTATAAAACTGTACTTTGTGTACACTTACCATAAATGTAGATGTTAGAGTGTATTCACTGTTGCAGTCCTGGTTACCCTCCCTCCAGCCCCCTATTTTTCTCTGGCTATACCTCTACTTTCTTTCACTATGCTTAATAGCCCTTTTGGTGTATTTGCTTTTGGGATTGGAGGTATATGTTTTTTGTGGTGTTTAATTTTATTTGCTCCCCATTTGGGGGGCACCTAACATCTGGGGCAAGAAAAACTGATGTAATGGCGTCGGCTGCATGTTTTTCACCCCTGACGTCATGGAAGAATGGACAGCAACCGACGCAGGACCCAAGACTTTGTTAATCAGGCCGACTGAGGGCAACCTGCCAGCAGATTACCCAAATGCAATGACTGCAGCAATGAATGCACTCGAACATCTACATTTTTGGTAAGTATACACAACTGTACTTTCTTCGTGTTTCACTGTTGCAGTCATTACATTTGGGTTATCTGCTTGCAGGTAGCCCTCAGTTGGCCTGATTAACAAAGTTTTGGGGTCTGCGTCAGTTGCTGTCCCTTCTTCCATGACGTCAGGGGTATAAAACATGCAGCCGACGCCATTACATCAGTTTTTCTTGCTGTGCGGTGCCCGAAGCAGAAGCAGTTAGCAAGTGCCGGTCGGACGACTCCTGAAATTTTCGTTTTAGAGTTTCAGAACCCAAGTCTTCAACTGAAGCGAAGTACCCCATTGGGGAAACTTTTTCTTGCTCCTTACCGATGTCAGTAAAAGTTAATAATTGCATTACTTGTGGAAAGCAAATACCTCCTAAAGATTTTCATTCGTACTGTATTCCTTGCCTAGGCCCTGACCATAACGTACCTTGCTGTCAGTTTTGTGCTTTATTTAATCAGCGCACTATCCATTGACTGTATATTTTCGCCTCTAAATATGTCTATTAAGAGTCGGTTTGATTTTGCTTTACATTACTTTGGCCGAAGGTTTAACTACATAATGCCGTCGGAACAACCTACGACCGGAATTCATAAAAAACGCAAAGAAAAGGACAGGCATCTGAGGTCCAAAACCGACGACGAAGCCTCTTCTAGGCCAGTCGCCGGTTCGCTGGTTCTCAGTGAGGTGCTTTCGCAGCCCCTGACACCCGCTACCTCAGATCCACAGGCCGTATCCGACTCCCACGTGGAGACACCTAGGCCTCTGGAAACTCAAGGTAATGGGCCTGCAGAAACTATTCCCTCAGATGGGTCTGGAGCCACTGAGCAGGCATCGGCTTCTGAGGGTGTTTTCAGACTTTCACAGCTTACTATTAAGTCCACTGCAGCAGCCAAGGCAAAGTCAACAACACCATTAAAGACAAGGAAACAAGTACAGCATTCTCCTGGACAGTCATCCATGCCAAAGAAACAGATGCTTAAAATGGCCGAAGACTTAATTACTTTGATCAGGGGTTCCCATCCCCCTCCTGAAAAAAGGCCTAGGCAAGACGCTGACTATGATTCCTCTGACCAGGTTTCTATTTCCTCTGATTCCTCTTCAGATCACGGATAGTCTCTCCCTCTCTATGAGGACTCTGATGCAGAAGAATCTATACCTTCAGCCTCTCCACCTGAGGATTATTCTTTTGGGTAAACCCTGCACACCATGAGGGAGCATTTCCATTGGGAGAGCCAGGATTACTCAGAATTCAAGAAAAGGCTCAGAGACTTTCTTTTATTGCCTCAGCACAGGCCCCTGGCTATCCCCCCTGTGCTTGATATTGTTGATGATGTTTTCTCTGAATCCAGTCTGTCTCCCGATTCTTTACCCCCTGCACCAGTCAAGCCAGACAGGTACTACAGGGTCCCTGACTCTCATAAATTTCTTTACAAAAACCCTGCTGCGGACCCAGAAACAATTTCTCAGGGTCCCAAAGTGGTTAAGGCTTCCACTGCTCAAAACCCTGTCCCCTCTGATAGGGATTCCAGAGCTCTGGATAGATGGGGGAAAAAGTTTACACTTCTGCCACTAGCTGTAAGGGCTTTAAACTGCCAGTTTCACATGTTTAAATATCAGCAGTACCTCATGTATATGTTAAAACAGAAAATGCTTACAAACTCAGAAAGTCCTGACAGTAAGGAAATGCAGAATTATTTACATGCAGCTGAACAAGTGGGAAAGCATACTCTGCATTGTGGTTTTGATTTATTAGAGGCTGCTTATAGAGCCGCAGAGTTTCATCGTGTTACCCTGCTGCAGATGTCCTTCAAGGATGCATCTGCAGTCCTAACAAATGGGTTGTCCTGTCGTCAGGCAGCCCTTCGGTCGGCCGGATTCCAAAGTCTGGGTCTGGCCTCGGCTGGTGTCGCACTTCACCCGACGTCATCTCTGCTGGTCTTCGGGTATAAAGGCATCAGCCGACGCCATTTTCCTCAGTTTTTCTTGCCGCGTGGCCAAGCAGAAGCTGTTCGCAAGTGCCGGTCGGTCAGATCCAGAGATTACTACTACCGAATAGTACTTCAAGACTTCTAAAGCTAAGTACCCGTTGGGGACTCTTTCTTGCCTCAGCCGATGTCAGAAAAAGTGAATAACTGTTTAACTTGTGGGAAACAAATACCTCATAAAGATTTCCACTCTTACTGCTTACCTTGTTTAGGCCCAGACCACGTAACAGCTTGTTTAGCCTGTGCTTCCTTCAACCGACACGCTAGGCCGGGTCGGAGTTTGCTGAACAGTTTTTCGCTCAGATTTTGCGTACATTATGCCGTCGGATCCTCCGACTACTCAAATTGTTAAGAAACGAAAGAAAAGGACCGACACTCGCGGTCCGGTTTCAGCCGAAACCACGGTTAAGCCAACCGAGTGTCTCTGTTTCGCGAAACCGAGCAAACGGTTCAATCTTCAGCGAATCCATGACTACTACGAGGCCCCTTCTACCCTTGTTGAATCGGCCTCTGAAGTTTTGCCTACTAATGTGGTTTCTCTAGAATTATCGGACACCATCCCTTTGGATGTCTCTACCCCAGCATGTGGTGCTGCTAGGCCTCCTGCAGCCATGTCTATAAAGGCCTTTGCCAGGGCCAAAGCAGCCAAAACTGCTAAGTCTGTGCCTGTTAAGCCCCCTCTCACAGGCCCAGTTCCAGTTCCTAAATGCTTACTCTGGCAGAGGATCTCATCTCTTTAATAAGGGATCCCAATCTCACCCAGACAGGGCCTCTCAACCTCCAGAAAAGACAGCTAGAGCAGAGCCCCCTGAGCCAGTGTCCTCAGATGACTCTTCTGATGTTTCAGACAATACAGACCATCCAGAGGCTCCTCTTTCTACTTATGAAGATTCTGATGCTGAAGAATCTATTCCTTCTGCCTCTCCACCAGAGGAATTTTCCTTTGGTGAAACCTTACATGCCATGAGAGAGCAATTCCAATGGCAGGGACAAGATTTCTCAGATTCAAGAAAAAGGCTTAGGACCTTTTTACACTTACCACAACATAGACCGTTAGCTATACCTCCAGATGTCCTTCATGGATGCATCTGCAGTCATAACAACTGGGTTGTCCTGTCGTCAGGCAGCCCTTCAGTCGGCCGGATTCCAAAGTCCGGGTCCGGCTTCGGCTGATGTCGCACTTCACCCGACATCATCTCTGTTGGTCTTCGGGTATAAAAGCATCAGCCGACGCCATTTTCTTCAGTCTTTCTTGCCGCGTGGCGCCCGAAGCAGAAGCTGTTCGCAAGTGCCGGTCGGTCGGATCCAGAGATTACTTCTACCGAATACTACTTCGAAGACTTCTAAAGCTAAGTACCCGTTGGGGACTCTTTCTTGCCTCAGCCGATGTCAGAAAAAGTTAATAATTGTTTAACCTGTGGGAAACAAATACCTCATAAAGATTTCCACTCTTACTGCCTGCCTTGCTTAGGCCCAGCCCACGGCGTAGCAGCCTGTTCGTCCTGTGCTTCTTTCAACCGACGAACGCTTAGACGTCGGTCGGAGTTTGCAGAACAGTTTTTCGGTTCTGATTTTGCGTACATTATGCCGCCGGATCCTCCGACTACGCATTCTGCCAAAAACGCAAAGAAAAGACCGACGACACTCATGTCCGCGGTTTCGCCGAAACCATGGTTAAGCAAACCGCGAGTGTCTCGGTTTCGGCCGAAACCGAGAAAACTGATCAAAATATAGCTGAATCTATCACTACTACTGAGGTCCCTGCTAACACTCTTGAATCGGCCTCAGAAATTTTACCCACTACGGTGCTTACCACTGACTTATCAGACACCATTCCCTTGGATGTCTCTACCCCAGCACGTGGTGCTGCTAGGCCTCCAGCAGCCATGTCCATTAAGGCCTTCGCCAGGGCTAAAGCAGCCAAGACTACTAAAACAGTGCCTGTTAAAGCCCCCTCAACCAGGCCCTGCTCCAGTTCTCAAATGCTTACTTTGGCAGAAGATTTAATTTCTTTAATTAGAGGATCTCAATCTCACCCAGACAGGGCCTCTCAACCCCCAGAGAAGAGGCCTAGGGCAGAGCCCCATGAGCCAGTGTCCTCTGATGATTCTGCTGATGAATCAGACATTACTGACCAGCCAGAGGCTCCTTTCTCCAATTTTGAAGATTCTGATGCTGAAGAATCCATTCCAGCTGCTTCCCCACCAGAAGAATTCTCCTTTGGGGAAACCTTGCATGCCATGCGAGAACGGTTCCAATGGCAGCAACAGGATTTTTCAGACTCCAGGAAAAGACTCAGGACCTTTTTGCACCTTCCACAGCACAGGCCCTTAGCTATACCTCCTGTTCTCTCTGTGGTGGATGATGCTTTCAATGATGTCTGCTCCGCTCCAGATTCTTTACCCCAGCCCCTGCCAAACCAGACAGATTTTACAGGGTGCCAGATACTCATCACCACCTTTACAAGGCCCCTCTTGCAGACCCCGAAACTATTTCCCAGGGTCCCAAGGCAGTAGTCACACCATAGCTAAAAACCCTGTTCCTTCTGAAAGGGAAGCAAGGTCATTAGACAGATGGGGTAAAAAGGTTTACACTTCAGCCACTCTCTCAGCTAGAGCTTTAAACTGTCAGTTTCACATGATACAATACCAAGAGTTTATGCTTGATCAGTTAACTAAAAAGCTAACCACTGAGGAATCTCTTGATAAGAAATATGTATTAGAAATGGTAAATAACATACAGCAAGTTAGTAACCACTCTTTAAAATGTGGCTATGATGCACTGGAGGCTTCATTTAGATCAGCCATGACTGGCACTGTAATTAGAAGGCATGCATGGCTAAAGGAGCAAGCTTTACCGGATCATGTTAAATCAAAATTGCTAGATGCCCCTATGGATAAAACAAGTTTGTTTGGTACACCTGCCCAGCAGGTTATGAAGAAAATGGAAGAAAAGGCAAAATCAGTCCAGACAGTTAAAGATTTCTTGCAGGTTCAACCCCAAGGTTTAGCAGGAACTGGCCTGCCAAAATTGGTCCTTTCCTGACTCCACAAGACCTCAAAGGGGCAGGAATAGACGTTCCAGAGGCAGAAACCAATCCAGAGGAGGTGCCTACAGAGGACGACAGTGGCAAGGTAACAACAGAGGCACAGACTCAACACCTGCCACTACATCAACACAGCCACAGTGACTTATTCCTAAACCCGCCTACCAGGGAACAGATAGCAGCTCCTCTAGGCGGAAAGCTAACCTTATTTTCAAAAACTGGCACCACATAACAAAGGACAAGTGGATTTTACGAACCATAGATCAAGGTTACCGGTTCCACTTCCACACTTTACCAGACAAAAGAGGAATGCCAAATCTACCTCCAAATCAAAAGACAGAGGCTCTACAACAGATAATGGAGTTAGCAAACATGAGAGCTGTGGAGAAAGTGCCAACAGCAGAGCAAGGAAAGGGGTTCTACTCCAGACTATTCCTAGTTCCAAGGAAGGAAAAAAGTTGGAGACCAATTCTAGACCTGTCCACCCTGAATACTTACATCATTGTCCCAAAATTCAAAATGCTGACCTTACAGCAACTTCTTCCCATGCTGGGCAAGGAGTGTTGGCTGGTAACTCTAGATCTCAAGGAGGCATACCTGCACGTCCCCATTCGACCAGTCTGCAGAAGATACCTCAGATTTCTTGCAGGATCAGAGCACTATCAATTCTCAGCATTGCCCTTTGGCTTATCTACTGCGCCCAGAGTATTCACAAAATGCCTGGCATCAGTAATCGCCCATTGCAGACTACAGGGAATTCAAATTTATCCATACCTGGACGACTGCCTGATACAAGGAGACAACAAAAGCAAGCTGACAACAGATTTACAAAGGGTCATTTACTTGCTTCAAGCACTGGGATACACAGTCAATTTACAAAAGTCAAGACTGATACCATTCCAGACAAGGACTTTCCTGGGAGCGAAATTGGACACAGTAAGACAAATGGCATTCCTAACTACAGAAAAACAAAAAGAACTCCCTCTTTACTTCTTGGCACTAACAAAACTGAACAAGTTAACAGCAAGAAAGGTACTGCAGGCCTTGGGTTTCATGGCATCATGCATAATCTTGGTTCCATTTGCCAGACTACATATGAGAAAACTACAGTGGTACCTAAAGAATTTATGGTCCCAACACAGACACAGCCTAGAAACGGAAATCCCACTAATACCATGCTTAAAACAGGAGTTCCTATGGTGGGCTCAGGCATGCCAGTCAAACCCAGGCCTGCCCTTTCGCAAGGGTCAAGCAAGCCAGACCATCACAACAGATGCTTCAGACCTAGGATGGGGGCATATGCTGGACAAATGCGTGCAAGGATTGTGGACACAGGACCAACTTCACCTGCACATCAACCTAAAAGAAATGCTGGCAGTAAAACTGGCAATCCAAAAGTTCAGACCATTTCTCAAGGAGGATCACTTGATGATAAGGACAGACAACACCACAGTCATGTGGTACATCAACAAACAGGGAGGCACTCATTCTTACCCCTATGCAGAATGACTTTGGAGCTGTGGACCCTGGCACTCAGCTACAACATCCAGTTACAGGCAATATTTGTGCCAGGAAAAGAAAACTCTCTAGCAGATATGTTAAGCAGGACCACATCGGATGCCCACGAATGGCAGCTGCACCGGATATCTTCAAGACCATCTCGAAGAAATGGGAATGCCTCAGATAGATCTATTCGCATCACCTCTCAATCACCAGCTCAAAAATTCTGCACAAGGACATTCCACCCACTAGCATGGAAAGTGGACTCGCTCTCCTTCAGCTGGAAAGGCCTAACAGCATATGCATTCCCACCTCTTCCCTTGATACACAAAGTACTACTAAAAATCAGGAGGAACGCCCAAGGATAATCCTGATAGCTCCAAACTGGCCAAGACAGCATTGGTACCCACTGCTGAGGAGCATGTCTCGGAACAATATGTGGCCAATACCCCTGATGCCTTTGATGCTAACTCAGAACAACTTCAGCACCATGCATCCAAACCTAAAAACGCTGCAACTGACTGCATGGAACATCACATAGCAGCTGCTAATACAGAACTTTCACAAAGAGTTAAAGACATTATTCTTGAGGCACGCAGGCCTTTAACTAGAAGGAATTATGCTGGGAAATGGAAAAGGTTTGTCATTTGGAGTTCTGAAAGAGGAAAAGATGTATCAAACATAGATATGCCTAACATTCTGGAGTATCTGGCCGAACTACTTCATTCAGGCCTGTCCTACTCCTCCATCAAGATTCATGCATCAGCTATTTCAGCAGAATACAGCTTTGATCCACCTGTTTTTTCACACCCTTTGCTCAGGCAGTTCCTCAGAGGAATCAAGAATGTAAAACCTCCAAGGAAACCACCATTGCCAGCTTGGGACTTGAACTTTGTGCTGAAAAACTGACACTATCACCTTTTGAACCAGCAGCAACAGCAGACCTACAACACCTGTCATGGAAAACTGCTTTCCTACTGGCAATTACTTCAGCAAGGAGGGTTTCAGAACTACAGGCCTTAATGGCAGTGCAACCCTTTCTAATCTTCCACCAAGATAGAGTGTCCATGAGGACTAATCCTACATTTATGCCTAAGGTGGTATCCAGAGTGTCTTTAAACCAGGCAATCCACCTACCTACCTTCTTTCCCAACCCACAAAACAGAGGGAAAGAATACTGCATACCTTGGATGTACATAGACAGCTACGCTACTACTTGGACAGAACAAAGAATAGCAGAAAGACTGACCAACTTTTCGTAGCCTATGCAACAGGAAGGGAAGGAAAAGCTATTTCCAAACAGACAATCTCCAAATGGATAGGAAATTGCATACGATTCTGTTACTCCTTCCATGGAAAACCAATTCCACAGAACATAAGACCTCATTCTACAAGGGCAACAGCCACTACCACAGCCTTCTTACGAGGAGTGGCTACCAAAGACATTATTGAGCGGCTACTTGGACCTCCGTGCATACATTTGCCAAGCATTATAATTTACCTCTATATTCCAGATCCCGAGCAGGGTTTGCCACTGCTGTTCTGCAAGGGATCCTAAATACACCATAATCTACTTTTATCCTCCTCCCTAGTTGGCTATGGTATTCTACCCAGTTGTTATGACTGCAGATGCATCCATGAAGGACATAGTACAGTTTTGTACCTACCATAAATGTAGATGTCCGAATTGGATAGCATCTGCAGTCAGGATTACCCTCCCTCCTTCCCTCTGTGGTACTCCTAGGGTGTTTACCCTTCCAATAGCTAGCTAGTGGGGGGATTTCTTTCATGGTGTATTTGTTTGTATTTATGTACATACATGCTTATTTTTGTGTTTACCTCTATCTTTTGGAAACATTGGCATCTATCCAAAATTTTAGCCTTCTTTAGGGCTTCTGGCATCTGGGGCAAGAAACACTGAAGAAAATGGCGTCGGCTGATGCTTTTATACCCGAAGACCAACAGAGATGACGTCGGGTGAAGTGCGACATCAGCCGAAGCCGGACCCGGACTTTGGAATCCGGCCGACTGAAGGGCTGCCTGACGACAGGACAACCCAGTTGTTATGACTGCAGATGCTATCCAATTCGGACATCTACATTTATGGTAGGTACAAAACTGTACTTTCTTCCTGTTGTGGATGATGCATTTAATGATGTTTGCACTGCTCCTGATACTTTACCTCCAGCCCCTGCTAAGCCCGATGAGTGTCCGGTACCCTGTAAAACCTATCACCACTTAGTCTCAGGATCTGCAAAAGGAGCCTTGTATATCTCCCAGGGGCCTAAGGCAGTAGCTTCGACCTCAGCAAAAAACCCTCTCCCTTCTGATAGGGAATCCAGGTCCTTAGAGAGATGGGGTAAAAAAGTATACACCTCTGCTACTCTCTCAGCTACAGCTCTGAACTGTCAGTTTCATATGATCCAATACCAAGAGTTTATGCTTGATCAGTTAACTAAGAATCTGTCCTCTGATGATTCCTTAGATAAGAAATATGTTCTAGAAATGGTGAATAACATTCAGCAGGTTAGTAACCATTCCTTAAAATGTGGCTATGATGCACTGGAGGCTTCATTTAGATCAGCCATGACTGGCACAGTTATAAGAAGGCATGCATGGCTGAAAGAACAGGTCTTGCCGGATCATGTTAAAGCAAAGCTATTAGATGCTCCTATGGATAAGGTCAGTCTATTTGGTTCTCCTGCCAAACAAGTAATGAAGAAAATTGAAGAGAAGGCAAAATCTGTACAAACAGTTAAAGATTTCTTACAGGTTCAGCCCCCAAGGTTCAGCAGGAACTGGCCTTCCAAAAATTGGTCCTTTCCAGACTCCTCTAAAAATCAGAGAGGCAGGAATAGACGTTCCAGAGGCAGAAATCAATCCAGAGGAGGTGCCTACAGGGGACGCCAGTGGCAAGGCAATAACCAACGAGGCACAGATACAACCACTGCCACTGCAACAGGACAATCACAGTGACTTGGCTCTGACACCGCCTACCAGAGAACAAATAGCAGCACCCTTAGGCGGAAAGTTAGCCTTATTTTCAGAAAACTGGCACTATATCACAAGAGACAAGTGGATTTTGCAAACTATAGACCAAGGCTACAGGTTTCATTTCCACACCTTACCAGTAAAAGAGGAATGCCAAACCTACCACCAAATCAAAAGACAGAAGCCCTGAAACAAATAGCTCAATTAACAAAGATGAGAGCTGTGGAAAGGGTACCACCTACAGAACAGGGCAAGGGATTTTACTCCAGACTCTTCCTAGTACCAAGAAAAGAGAAAAGTTGGAGACCTATTCTCGACCTGTCCGCTTAAACACTTTCATCATTGTTCCAAAATTCAAAATACTGACCCTACAGCAACTTCTTCCCATGCTGGGAAAGGAGTATTGGCTGGTAACTCTAGATCTCAAGGAGGCATACCTGCACGCCCCATACGACCAATTTGCAGAAGATACCTCAGATTTCTTGCAGGATCAGAGCATTATCAATTCTCAGCATTGCCCTTTGGCTTATCTACTGCCCAGAGTGTTCACGAAATGCCTGGCATCAGTAATCGCTCATTGCAGGCTTCAGGGAATCCAAATTTATCCATACCTGGACGACTGCCTGATACAAGCGGACAACAAAAGCAAGCTGACACAAGACTTACAAAGAGTCATTTGCTTACTACAAGCCCTGGGATACACAGTCAATTTAAAAAAGTCAAGACTGGTACCATCCCAGACAAGAACATTCTTGGGTGCAGAATTGGACACAGTAAAACAGATGGCATTCCTAACTGCAGAAAAACAAGAACAACTTCCTCTTTACTTCTTGGCATTAACAAAGCAGAACAAACTAACAGCAAGGAAAGTACTGCAGGCCTTGGGCTTCATGGCATCCTGCATAATCTTGGTCCCCCATGCCAGACTGCATATGAGAAAGCTACAGTGGTACCTAAAGAATTTATGGTCTCAACACAAGCACAGCTTAGAAACCGAAATACCACTGATCCCATGCCTGAAAGAAGAGTTCCTATGGTGGGCTCAGGCATGCCAGTCAAACCCAGGTTTGTCCTTCCACAACATTCAAACAAGCCAAACCATCACAACGGACGCCTCAGACCTCGGTTGGGGGGCCCACATGCTGGACAAGTGCATTCAGAGCTTATGGACTCCAGATCAGCTGCACCTGCACATAAATCAAAAAGAAATGCTGGCAGTAAAACTAGCAATCCAGAATTTCAGACCATTCCTCAAAGAAGGCCAATTGATGATAAGGACAGACAACACCACAGTCATGTGGTACATCAACAAACAGGGAGGCACTCATTCATACCCCCTATGCCGAATGGCTCTGGACCTATGGAATATGGCTCTGAGCTACAACATTCAATTACAGGCAATATTTATACCGGGAAAAGAAAACATCCTAGCAGACATGTTAAGCAGAACTACCTCGGATGCTCACGAATGGATGCTACACCCGGACATCTTCAAGGCCATCACAAAGAAATGGGGAATACCAAAAATAGACCTATTCGCATCCCCACTCAATCACCAGCTCAAGAAATTCTGCACAAGGACATACCACCCACTTGCTTGGAAGGTGGACTCTCTATCCTTCAATTGGAAAGGCCTGACAGCATATGCATTTCCACCTCTTCCTTTGATGCACAAGGTACTACTGAAAATCATAGGGGAACGTCCAAGGATAATTCTGATAGCTCCAAATTGGCCAAGACAACATTGGTATCCATTGCTGAGGAGCATGTCTCGGGGGGAAACGTGGACACTGCCCCTGATTCCTTTGATGTCAACTCAGAGCAACTACAACATCCTGCATCCAAACCTGAAAACTCTGCAACTGACTGCCTGGAACATTACATAAGAGCAACTAACCCAGATTTATCCCAAAGGGTTAAAGACATTATCCTTGAGGCCCGCAGACCTTCAACAAGAAGGAACTATGCAGGAAAATGGAAAGTTTGTCATTTGGAGTACTGAAAGAGGGAAAGATGTGTCAAAGGTAGATATTGCCAACATCCTGGAGTACTTGGCAGAGCTTCTCCATACAGGCCTGTCCTATTCCTCCATCAAGATACATGCATCAGCTATTTCTGCAGAATACAGCTACGATCCCCCTGTCTTCTCACATCCTCTTTCAGGCAGTTCCTGAGAGGAATTAAGAATGTAAAACCTCCTAGGAAACCACCATTACCAGCATGGGACTTGAACTTTGTGCTAGAAAATTGACACTCCCTCCATTCGAATCCAGCAGCAACAGCAGATCTTCAACACCTATCCTGGAAAACTGCTTTCCTACTGGCAATTACTTCAGCAAGAAGGGTTTCGGAACTACAGGCTTTAAAGGCAGTACAACCCTTCCTAATCTTCCATCAAGATAGTGTCCATGAGAACTAATCCTACATTTATGCCTAAGGTGGTATCCAGAGTGTCTCTAAACCAGGCAATCCACCTACCTACCTTCTTTCCCAATCCACAGAACAGGGGAAAGACTGCTGCATACATTGGATGTACATAGACAGTTGCGCACTACCTGGACAGAACCAAGGGCAATAGAAAACTGACCAGCTTCTAGTAGCTTATGCAACAGGAAGGGAAGGAAAAGCAATTTCCAAACAGACAATCTCCAAGTGGATAGGAAATTGCATAAGATTCTGTTACTCCTACCATGGAAAGCAAATTCCACAGAACATAAGGCCTCATTCTACAAGGGCTACAGCCACTACCACAGCATTCTTATGAGGAGTGGCTACTAAGGACATTATTGAGGCTGCTACTTGGACTCCGTGCATACATTTGCCAAGCATTATAACTTACCTCTATACTCTAGATCCCGAGCAGGGTTTGCCACTGCTGTTTTGCAAGGGATCCTAACTACACCATAATTTCTTCTTCCTCCTCCCTAGTTTGGTTGTGGTATTCTACCCATTTGTTAGACTGCAGATGCATCCTTGAAGGACATAGTACAGATGTCCTTCATAGATGCATCTGCAGTCATAAATGGGTTGTCCTGTCGCCAGGCAGCCCTTCGGGTCGGCCGGATTCCAAAGTCTGGGTCCGCCGCTGATGTCGCACTTCACCCGACGCCATCTCTGCTGGTCTTCGGGTATAAAGGCATCAGCCGACGCCATTTTCCTCAGTCTTTCTTGCCGCGTGGCACCAAGCAGAAGCTGTTCGCAAGTGCCGGTCGGTCAGATCCAGAGATTACTACTACCGAATACTACTCAAGACTTCTAAAAGCTAAGTACCGCTGGGGACTCTTTCTTGCCTCAGCCGATGTCAGTAAAAGTCAATAACTGTTTAACTTGTGGGAAACAAATACCTCATATACATTTCCACTCTTACTGTTTGCCTTGCTTAGCTCCAGACCACGACGTAGCAGCCTGTTCGGCCTGTGCTTCCTTCAACCGACGAACGGTTAGGCGCGGGTCGGAGATTGCTCAACAGTGTTTCGCCAGATTTTGCGACATTATGCCGCCGGATCCTCCGACTACCCAAATTGTTAAAAACGCGAAGAAAGACCGACACTCGGGTCCGCGGTTTCGCCGAAACCACGGTTAAGCAAGTCACGTGTCTCGGTTTCGCCAAACCGAAAAACTGGTCAATCTACAGCCAATCCATGACTACTACTGAGGCTCCTGCTACCTTACCTGAACTAGCCTCAGAAATTTTGCCTACAACTGTGGTTCCTACTGATCTATCAGACACCATCCCTTGGATATCTCTACCCCAGCACGTGGTGCTGCTAGGCCTCCTGCAGCCATGTCTATTAAGGCCTTTGCCAGGGCTAAAGCAGCCAAATCAGCTAAATCAGTGCCTGTTAAAACCACCCTCACTCAGGCCCACTTCTAGTTCACAAATGCTTACTCTGGCAGAAGATTTAATATCCTTAATTAGGGATCCCAATGTCACCGAGACAGGGCCTCTCAGCCCCCAGAAGAGAGGCCTGGAGCAGAGCCCCCGAGCCTGTGCCCTCTGATGATTCTAAGGATGACTCAGATATTACAGACCAGCCAGAGGCTCCTTTCTCCAATTTAAAAGATCCAGATGCTGAAAAATCCATTCCAGCTGCCTCTCCACCAGAGGAATTCTCCTTTGAAACCTTACATGCCATGAGAGAACAATTCCAATGGCAGGGACAAGATTTCAGATTCAAGAAAAAGGCTTAGGACTTTCTGCACTTACCACAACATAGGCCCTTAGCTATACCTCCTGTCCCATCTGTTGTGGACGATGCATTTAATGATGTCTGCACTGCACCTGATTCTTTACCTCCAGCCCCTGCCAAACCAGATAGATTTTACAGGGTGCCAGACACTCATCACCACCTATACAAGGCCCCACTTGCAGACCCACAAACTATATCCCCGGGGCCTAAGCCAGTAGCCTCGACCACAGCAAAACCCAATTCCCTCTGAAAGGGAATCCAGGTCCTTAGAGAGATGGGGGAAAAAGTCTACACCTCTGCTACTCTCTCAGCTAGAGCTTTAAACTGTCAGTTTCACATGATCCAATACCAAGAGTTTATGCTTGATCAGTTAATTAAAAAGCTGTCCTCTGATGAATCTTTAGATAAGAAATATGTATTAGAAATGGTGAATAACATCCAACAGGTTAGTAACCATTCTTTAAAATGTGGCTATGATGCACTGGAGGCTTCATTTAGA